>NW_027363318.1:1077500-1094456 GCF_046119375.1 Phyllobates terribilis
CAGCCAGCAGGGGGGGGTGCTTCGTCTATCTGTACCTGACCATTTGTCCCATAGGACTAGTTTCTTTGTCTGTCACAAGCATGGAGGCATAAGATATAGAAACATGAATAGTACACGCATGTTGCGTGGGATGGGCCAATAAAAAAATATCACGGCGTCCCGGAGCCATTGCGCACACAAGCCTCCGCGGTAGACGTTTGTACGTGCTCTGGAAGCCAAGATATAGCGCGGAGCCATTCCTGAGGACCGTATGGTATCATAATTGATATCAAAAGGTCGGTTACGGCGGCCCGAATCCATGGGAACCCCTGGGGGTATCATGAGACCATCCCAGAAGAAGTTATTGGGTTCCATAGAATTTGGGCTTCTGATCGAAGTTAGACCTGAGGGTGGAGACTGAGCCAGCTGACCTCACCAGCAGTGGGCGGGACGGGGCAGGTAAGATAGCAGGACAGACAAGAGACAAGTCAGTTTTTGACCCAAGAGTGGTGTGCTGAACATCTGAGCACCAGCTGAGGCCACCAAGGGGAGGAGCAGTTTGACCATGCGGTGGTAGGCCTCAGCCTGTAACAAAGAACCGTGCCTGCGACCGCAGAATCCTCTCCCTGCGTCACAAGAAAATCAAGAAACCGGTAACTGATATGCTGTGGTGATTCTGTGTGTTGTATTCCATTGTTGTATAGTTTAGCCTGACCTTATACCTGTGTATATTTAGTTGTATATCGTGTATCTAGTGTATTATTATAATCAATTACCTCAAGTAATTGTGGGCCTGCCTTTTATTCTGCATAACGAACGCACGTCCGTGTGAGCTCGGCTCAAGCCAAAAACGCTACCCAGGGTTGGTTCCTGACCCGATATAGGCCCATTCACGGACTGGGCGTATATCTAAAATAGGGACTGGTGGCAGCATACCAACTGGGGATTGGGGAAGGCTGGTAGTGACGGTCGGAGGTTCAGATATATATATTCCTGGCGCGGCCAAGGAAGATATATATACCGCCCTCACTACAGAGGGCCCCGATACCCAGTAGGTTACAGGACAGTCTCCCTGGCGACCGCTTATCCTAGGTGCAGTTCCTTGACTGACCTGAGGCTAAGAGGGCGCTAGCGAGTTGTGCTGTGTAGTGACGTTACGGTTTAGTGACGTTGAAGGGATAACACACTACCGTGTTCCCTGCGCTGGTTGCAGCTTCCTGGCACTACTTTCTCTAGGTGCAGTACCTTGACTGACCTGAGAGGTAAGGGGGCGCCAGAGAGCTGCACCCACCGGCCGGCTTTCATCACATTATATCAAAAATAGGTAAAAGTAAATAGAGCATGTGACCATGTTGTAAAACACTTAAAGTTGTGTAAAAACCGTGGCGTAGGAACGGGCGGTGAAATAAGCGCGCCAAAAAAACTATAAAGTTTATGTTTTTTTTCCGTAATTCATCAGATGAGCGTGATAACGGATGCTGTGCTGAACGGCGGCACATAGGAACTGGCGGTGAAATAAGTGCGCCAAAAAAACGATAAAGTTTACGTTTTTTTTCTGTAATTCATCAGATGAGCGTGATAACGGACGCTGCGCTGAACGGCGGCGCGCAGGAACGGGCGGTGAAATAAGCGCGCCAAAAAAACTATAAAGTTTACGTTTTTTTTCCGTAATTCATCAGATGAGCGTGATAACGGACGCTGTGCTGAACGGTGGCGCGTAGTAACAGGCGGTGAAATAAGCGCGCCAAAAAACTATAAAGTTTACTTTTTTTCCATAATTCATTAGATGAGCGTGATAACGGAAGCTGCGTTGAACGGCGGCGCGTAGGAACGGGCGGTGAAATAAGCGCGCCAAAAAAACTATAAAGTTTACGTTTTTTTTCCGTAATTCATCAAATGAGCGTGATAACGGAAGCTGCGCTGAACGGCGGCGCGTAGGAACGGGCGGTGAAATAAGCGCGCCAAAAAAACTATAAAGTTTACGTTTTTTTTCCGTAATTCATCAGATGAGCGTGATAACGGAAGGTGCGCTGAACCGCGGCGCGTAGGAACGGGCGGTGAAATAAGCGCGCCAAAAAAACTATAAAGTTTACGTTTTTTTCCATAATTCATTAGATGAGCGTGATAACGGAAGCTGCGCTGAACGGCGGCGCGTAGGAAAAGGCAGTGAAATAAGCGCGCCAAAAAAACTATAAAGTTTACGTTTTTTTTCCGTAATTTATCAGATGAGCGTGATAACGAACGCAGCCCTTAACGGCGGCGTCAGAGCGACTTTTTTTTGTTGCAGATTGAATTTTAAGTGCTTTTGCTATCATCAAACCTGTAGCCAGCTCTAATCCTCATTGAGCTATTCCAAGGGTGAGGGCTGGCTAAGGGTCGCCCTGGAGGCACCTGTAGCCAGCTCTCATCCTCATTGAGCTGCTCCAAGGGTGAGGGCTGGCTAGGGGTCGCCCTGGAGGCACCTGTAGCCAGCTCTCATCCTCATTGAGCTGCTCCAAGGGTGAGGGCTGGCTAGGGGTCGCCCTGGAGGCACCTGTAGCCAGCTCTCATCCTCATTGAGCTGCTCCAAGGGTGAGGGCTGGCTACGGGTCGCCCTGGAGGCACCTGTAGCCAGCTCTCATCCTCATTGAGCTGCTCCAAGGGTGAGGGCTGGCTAGGGGTCGCCCTGGAGGCACCTGTAGCCAGCTCTCATCCTCATTGAGCTGCTCCAAGGGTGAGGGCTGGCTAGGGGTCGCCCTGGAGGCACCTGTAGCCAGCTCTCATCCTCATTGAGCTGCTCCAAGGGTGAGGGCTGGCTAGGGGTCGCCCTGGAGGCACCTGTAGCCAGCTCTCATCCTCATTGAGCTGCTCCAAGGGTGAGGGCTGGCTAGGGGTCGCCCTGGAGGCACCTGTAGCCAGCTCTCATCCTCATTGAGCTGCTCCAAGGGTGAGGGCTGGCTAGGGGTCGCCCTGGAGGCACCTGTAGCCAGCTCTCATCCTCATTGAGCTGCTCCAAGGGTGAGGGCTGGCTAGGGGTCGCCCTGGAGGCACCTGTAGCCAGCTCTCATCCTCATTGAGCTGCTCCAAGGGTGAGGGCTGGCTAGGGGTCGCCCTGGAGGCACCTGTAGCCAGCTCTCATCCTCATTGAGCTATTCGAAGGGTGAGGGCTGGCTACGTGTCGCCCTGGAGGCACCTGTAGCCAACTCTCATCCTCATTGAGCGTGATAACGGACGCTGCGCTGAACGGCGGCGCATAGGAACAGGCGGTGAAATAAGCGCGCCAAAAAAACTATAAAGTTTACGTTTTTTTTCCGTAATTCATCAGATGAGCGTGATAACGGACGCTGCGCTGAATGGCGGCGCGTAGGAACGGGCGGTGAAATAAGCGCGCCAAAAAAACTATAAAGTTTACGTTTTTTTCCGTAATTCATCAGATGAGCGTGATAACGGATGGTGTGCTGAACGGCGGCACGTAGGAACGGGCGGTGAAATAAGTGTGCCAAAAAAACGATAAAGTTTACGTTTTTTTTCTGTAATTTATCAGATGAGCGTGATAACGGACGCAGCCCTTAACGGCGGCGTCAGAGCGACTTTTTTTTGTTGCAGATTGAATTTTAAGTGCTTTTGGTATCATCAAACCTGTAGCCAGCTCTCATCCTCATTGAGCTATTCCAAGGGTGAGGGCTGGCTAGGGGTCGCCCTGGAGGCACCTGTAGCCAGCTCTCATCCTCATTGAGCTGCTCCAAGGGTGAGGGCTGGCTAAGGGTCGCCCTGGAGGCACCTTTAGCCAGCTCTCATACTCATTGAGGTGCTCCAAGGGTGAGGGCTGGCTAGGGGTCGCCCTGGAGGCACCTGTAGCCAGCTCTCATCCTCATTGAGCTGCTCCAAGGGTGAGGGCTGGCTAGGGGTCGCCCTGGAGGCACCTGTAGCCAGCTCTCATCCTCATTGAGCTGCTCCAAGGGTGAGGGCTGGCTAGGGGTCGCCCTGGAGGCACCTGTAGCCAGCTCTCATCCTCATTGAGCTGCTCCAAGGGTGAGGGCTGGCTAGGGGTCGCCCTGGAGGCACCTGTAGCCAGCTCTCATCCTCATTGAGCTGCTCCAAGGGTGAGGGCTGGCTAGGGGTCGCCCTGGAGGCACCTGTAGCCAGCTCTCATCCTCATTGAGCTGCTCCAAGGGTGAGGGCTGGCTAGGGGTCGCCCTGGAGGCACCTGTAGCCAGCTCTCATCCTCATTGAGCTGCTCCAAGGGTGAGGGCTGGCTAGGGGTCGCCCTGGAGGCACCTGTAGCCAGCTCTCATCCTCATTGAGCTGCTCCAAGGGTGAGGGCTGGCTAGGGGTCGCCCTGGAGGCACCTGTAGCCAGCTCTCATCCTCATTGAGCTGCTCCAAGGGTGAGGGCTGGCTAGGGGTCGCCCTGGAGGCACCTGTAGCCAGCTCTCATCCTCATTGAGCTATTCCAAGGGTGAGGGCTGGCTACGTGTCGCCCTGGAGGCACTTGTAGCCAGCTCTCATCCTCATTGAGCGTGATAACGGACGCTGCGCTGAACGGCGGCGCATAGGAACGGGCGGTGAAATAAGCGCGCCAAAAAAACTATAAAGTTTACGTTTTTTTTCCGTAATTCATCAGATGAGGGTGATAACGGACGCTGTGCTTGAACGGCGGCGCGTAGGAACGGGCGGTGAAATAAGCGCGCCAAAAAAACTATAAAATTTACGTTTTTTTTCCGTAATTCATCAGATGAGCGTGATAACGGAAGCTGCGCTGAACGGCGGCGCGTAGGAACGGGCGGTGAAATAAGCGCGCCAAAAAAGCTATAAAGTGTACGTTTTTTTTCCATAATTCATTAGATGAGCGTGATAACGGAAGCTGCGTTGAACGGCGGCGCGTAGGAACGGGCGGTGAAATAAGCGCGCCAAAAAAACTATAATGTTTACGTTTTTTTTCTGTAATTTATCAGATGAGCGTGATAACGGACTCAGCCCTTAACGGCGGCGTCAGAGCGACTTTTTTTTGTTGCAGATTGAATTTTAAGTGCTTTTGGTATCATCAAACCTGTAGCCAGCTCTCATCCTCATTGAGCTATTCCAAGGGTGAGGGCTGGCTAGGGGTCGCCCTGGAGGCACCTGTAGCCAGCTCTCATCCTCATTGAGCTGCTCCAAGGGTGAGGGCTGGCTAGGGGTCGCCCTGGAGGCACCTGTAGCCAGCTCTCATCCTCATTGAGCTGCTCCAAGGGTGAGGGCTGGCTAGGGGTCGCCCTGGAGGCACCTGTAGCCAGCTCTCATCCTCATTGAGCTGCTCCAAGGGTGAGGGCTGGCTAGGGGTCGCCCTGGAGGCACCTGTAGCCAGCTCTTATCCTCATTGAGCTGCTCCAAGGGTGAGGGCTGGCTAGGGGTCGCCCTGGAGGCACCTGTAGCCAGCTCTCATCCTCATTGAGCTGCTCCAAGGGTGAGGGCTGGCTAGGGGTCGCCCTGGAGGCACCTGTAGCCAGCTCTCATCCTCATTGAGCTGCTCCAAGGGTGAGGGCTGGCTAGGGGTCGCCCTGGAGGCACCTGTAGCCAGCTCTCATCCTCATTGAGCTATTCCAAGGGTGAGGGCTGGCTACGTGTCGCCCTGGAGGCACTTGTAGCCAGCTCTCATCCTCATTGAGCGTGATAACGGACGCTGCGCTGAACGGCGGCGCATAGGAACGGGCGGTGAAATAAGCGCGCCAAAAAAACTATAAAGTTTACGTTTTTTTTCCGTAATTCATCAGATGAGGGTGATAACGGACGCTGCGCTGAACGGCGGCGCGTAGGAACGGGCGGTGAAATAAGCGCGCCAAAAAAACTATAAAGTTTACGTTTTTTTCCGTAATTCATCAGATGAGCGTGATAACGGACGCTGCGCTGAATGGCGGCGCGTAGGAACGGGCGGTGAAATAAGCGCGCCAAAAAAACTATAAAGTTTACGTTTTTTTTCCGTAATTCATCAGATGAGCGTGATAACGGATGCTGTGCTGAACGGCGGCACGTAGGAACGGGCGATGAAATAAGTGCGCCAAAAAAACGATAAAGTTTACGTTTTTTTTCTGTAATTTATCAGATCAGCGTGATAACGGACGCAGCCCTTAACGGTGGCGTCAGAGCGACTTTATTTTGTTGCAGATTGAATTTTAAGTGCTTTTGCTATCATCAAACCTGTAGCCAGCTCTCATCCTCATTGAGCTGCTCCAAGGGTGAGGGCTGGCTAGGGGTCGCCCTGGAGGCACCTGTAGCCAGCTCTCATCCTCATTGAGCTGCTCCAAGGGTGAGGGCTGGCTAGGGGTCGCCCTGGAGGCACCTGTAGCCAGCTCTCATCCTCATTGAGCTGCTCCAAGGGTGAGGGCTGGCTAGGGGTCGCCCTGGAGGCACCTGTAGCCAGCTCTCATCCTCATTGAGCTGCTCCAAGGGTGAGGGCTGGCTAGGGGTCGCCCTGGAGGCACCTGTAGCCAGCTCTCATCCTCATTGAGCTATTCCAAGGGTGAGGGCTGGCTACGTGTCGCCCTGGAGGCACTTGTAGCCAGCTCTCATCCTCATTGAGCGTGATAACGGACGCTGCGCTGAACGGCGGCGCATAGGAACGGGCGGTGAAATAAGCGCGCCAAAAAAAACTATAAAGTTTACGTTTTTTTTCCGTAATTCATCAGATGAGGGTGATAACGGACGCTGCGCTGAACGGCGGCACGTAGGAACGGGCGATGAAATAAGTGCGCCAAAAAAACGATAAAGTTTACGTTTTTTTTCTGTAATTTATCAGATCAGCGTGATAACGGACGCAGCCCTTAACGGCGGCGTCAGAGCGACTTTATTTTGTTGCAGATTGAATTTTAAGTGCTTTTGCTATCAAACCTGTAGCCAGCTCTCATCCTCATTGAGCTATTCCAAGGGTGAGGGCTGGCTAGGGGTCGCCCTGGAGGCACCTGTAGCCAGCTCTCATCTTCATTGAGCTGCTCCAAGGGTGAGGGCTGGCTAGGGGTCGCCCTGGAGGCACCTGTAGCCAGCTCTCATCCTCATTGAGCTGCTCCAAGGGTGAGGGCTGGCTAGGGGTCGCCCTGGAGGCACCTGTAGCCAGCTCTCATCCTCATTGAGCTGCTCCAAGGGTGAGGGCTGGCTAGGGGTCGCCCTGGAGGCACCTGTAGCCAGCTCTCATCCTCATTGAGCTGCTCCAAGGGTGAGGGCTGGCTAGGGTTCGCCCTGGAAGCACCTGTAGCCAGCTCTCATCCTCATTGAGCTGCTCCAAGGGTGAGGGCTGGCTAGGGGTCGCCCTGGAGGCACCTGTAGCCAGCTCTCATCCTCATTGAGCTAGTCCAAGGGTGAGGGCTGGCTACGTGTCGCCCTGGAGGCACTTGTAGCCAGCTCTCATCCTCATTGAGCGTGATAACGGACGCTGCGCTGAACGGCGGCGCATAGGAACGGGCGGTGAAATAAGCGCGCCAAAAAAACTATAAAGTTTACGTTTTTTTTCCGTAATTCATCAGATGAGGGTGATAACGGACGCTGCGCTGAACGGCGGTGCGTAGGAACGGGCGGTGAAATAAGCGCGCCAAAAAAACTATAAAGTTTACGTTTTTTTTCCGTAATTCATCAGATGAGCGTGATAACGGACGGTGCGCTGAATGGCGGCGCGTAGGAACGGGCGGTGAAATAAGCGCGCCAAAAAAACTATAAAGTTTACGTTTTTTTTCCGTAAATCATCAGATGAGCGTGATAACGGATGCTGTGCTGAACGGCGGCACGTAGGAACGGGCGATGAAATAAGTGCGCCAAAAAAACGATAAAGTTTACGTTTTTTTTCTATAATTTATCAGATCACCGTGATAACGGACGCAGCCCTTAACGGCGGCGTCAGAGCGACTTTTTTTTGTTGCAGATTGAATTTTAAGTGCTTTTGCTATCATCAAACCTGTAGCCAGCTCTCATCCTCATTGAGCTATTCCAAGGGTGAGGGCTGGCTAAGGGTCGCCCTGGAGGCACCTGTAGCCAGCTCTCATCCTCATTGAGCTGCTCCAAGGGTGAGGGCTGGCTAGGGGTCGCCCTGGAGGCACCTGTAGCCAGCTCTCATCCTCATTGAGCTGCTCCAAGGGTGAGGGCTGGCTAGGGGTCGCCCTGGAGGCACCTGTAGCCAGCTCTCATCCTCATTGAGCTGCTCCAAGGGTGAGGGCTGGCTACGTGTCGCCCTGGAGGCACTTGTAGCCAGCTCTCATCCTCATTGAGCGTGATAACGGACGCTGCGCTGAACGGCGGCGCATAGGAACGGGCGGTGAAATAAGCGCGCCAAAAAAACTATAAAGTTTACGTTTTTTTTTCCGTAATTCATCAGATGAGGGTGATAACGGACGCTGCGCTGAACGGCGGCGCGTAGGAACGGGCGGTGAAATAAGCGCGCCAAAAAAACTATAAAGTTTACGTTTTTTTCCGTAATTCATCAGATGAGCGTGATAACGGACGCTGCGCTGAATGGCGGCGCGTAGGAACGGGCGGTGAAATAAGCGCGCCAAAAAAACTATAAAGTTTACGTTTTTTTTCCGTAATTCATCAGATGAGCGTGATAACGGATGCTGTGCTGAACGGCGGCACGTAGGAACGGGCGATGAAATAAGTGCGCCAAAAAAACGATAAAGTTTACGTTTTTTTTCTGTAATTTATCAGATCAGCGTGATAACGGACGCAGCCCTTAACGGTGGCGTCAGAGCGACTTTATTTTGTTGCAGATTGAATTTTAAGTGCTTTTGCTATCATCAAACCTGTAGCCAGCTCTCATCCTCATTGAGCTGCTCCAAGGGTGAGGGCTGGCTAGGGGTCGCCCTGGAGGCACCTGTAGCCAGCTCTCATCCTCATTGAGCTGCTCCAAGGGTGAGGGCTGGCTAGGGGTCGCCCTGGAGGCACCTGTAGCCAGCTCTCATCCTCATTGAGCTGCTCCAAGGGTGAGGGCTGGCTAGGGGTCGCCCTGGAGGCACCTGTAGCCAGCTCTCATCCTCATTGAGCTGCTCCAAGGGTGAGGGCTGGCTAGGGGTCGCCCTGGAGGCACCTGTAGCCAGCTCTCATCCTCATTGAGCTATTCCAAGGGTGAGGGCTGGCTACGTGTCGCCCTGGAGGCACTTGTAGCCAGCTCTCATCCTCATTGAGCGTGATAACGGACGCTGCGCTGAACGGCGGCGCATAGGAACGAGCGGTGAAATAAGCGCGCCAAAAAAAACTATAAAGTTTACGTTTTTTTTCCGTAATTCATCAGATGAGGGTGATAACGGACGCTGCGCTGAACGGCGGCACGTAGGAACGGGCGATGAAATAAGTGCGCCAAAAAAACGATAAAGTTTACGTTTTTTTTCTGTAATTTATCAGATCAGCGTGATAACGGACGCAGCCCTTAACGGCGGCGTCAGAGCGACTTTATTTTGTTGCAGATTGAATTTTAAGTGCTTTTGCTATCAAACCTGTAGCCAGCTCTCATCCTCATTGAGCTATTCCAAGGGTGAGGGCTGGCTAGGGGTCGCCCTGGAGGCACCTGTAGCCAGCTCTCATCTTCATTGAGCTGCTCCAAGGGTGAGGGCTGGCTAGGGGTCGCCCTGGAGGCACCTGTAGCCAGCTCTCATCCTCATTGAGCTGCTCCAAGGGTGAGGGCTGGCTAGGGGTCGCCCTGGAGGCACCTGTAGCCAGCTCTCATCCTCATTGAGCTGCTCCAAGGGTGAGGGCTGGCTAGGGGTCGCCCTGGAGGCACCTGTAGCCAGCTCTCATCCTCATTGAGCTGCTCCAAGGGTGAGGGCTGGCTAGGGTTCGCCCTGGAAGCACCTGTAGCCAGCTCTCATCCTCATTGAGCTGCTCCAAGGGTGAGGGCTGGCTAGGGGTCGCCCTGGAGGCACCTGTAGCCAGCTCTCATCCTCATTGAGCTAGTCCAAGGGTGAGGGCTGGCTACGTGTCGCCCTGGAGGCACTTGTAGCCAGCTCTCATCCTCATTGAGCGTGATAACGGACGCTGCGCTGAACGGCGGCACATAGGAACGGGCGGTGAAATAGGCGCGCCAAAAAAACTATAAAGTTTACGTTTTTTTTCCGTAATTCATCAGATGAGGGTGATAACGGACGCTGCGCTGAACGGCGGTGCGTAGGAACGGGCGGTGAAATAAGCGCGCCAAAAAAACTATAAAGTTTACGTTTTTTTTCCGTAATTCATCAGATGAGCGTGATAACGGACGGTGCGCTGAATGGCGGCGCGTAGGAACGGGCGGTGAAATAAGCGCGCCAAAAAAACTATAAAGTTTACGTTTTTTTTCCGTAAATCATCAGATGAGCGTGATAACGGATGCTGTGCTGAACGGCGGCACGTAGGAACGGGCGATGAAATAAGTGCGCCAAAAAAACGATAAAGTTTACGTTTTTTTTCTATAATTTATCAGATCACCGTGATAACGGACGCAGCCCTTAACGGCGGCGTCAGAGCGACTTTTTTTTGTTGCAGATTGAATTTTAAGTGCTTTTGCTATCATCAAACCTGTAGCCAGCTCTCATCCTCATTGAGCTATTCCAAGGGTGAGGGCTGGCTAAGGGTCGCCCTGGAGGCACCTGTAGCCAGCTCTCATCCTCATTGAGCTGCTCCAAGGGTGAGGGCTGGCTAGGGGTCGCCCTGGAGGCACCTGTAGCCAGCTCTCATCCTCATTGAGCTGCTCCAAGGGTGAGGGCTGGCTAGGGGTCGCCCTGGAGGCACCTGTAGCCAGCTCTCATCCTCATTGAGCTGCTCCAAGGGTGAGGGCTGGCTACGGGTCGCCCTGGAGGCACCTGTAGCCAGCTCTCATCCTCATTGAGCTGCTCCAAGGGTGAGGGCTGGCTACGGGTCGCCCTGGAGGCACCTGTAGCCAGCTCTCATCCTCATTGAGCTGCTCCAAGGGTGAGGGCTGGCTAGGGGTCGCCCTGGAGGCACCTGTAGCCAGCTCTCATCCTCATTGAGCTGCTCCAAGGGTGAGGGCTGGCTAGGGGTCGCCCTGGAGGCACCTGTAGCCAGCTCTCATCCTCATTGAGCTGCTCCAAGGGTGAGGGCTGGCTAGGGGTCGCCCTGGAGGCACCTGTAGCCAGCTCTCATCCTCATTGAGCTGCTCCAAGGGTGAGGGATGGCTAGGGGTCGCCCTGGAGACACCTGTAGCCAGCTCTCATCCTCATTGAGCTATTCGAAGGGTGAGGGCTGGCTACGTGTCGCCCTGGAGGCACCTGTAGCCAACTCTCATCCTCATTGAGCGTGATAACGGACGCTGCGCTGAACGGCGGCGCGTAGGAACGGGCGGTGAAATAAGCGCGCCAAAAAAGCTATAAAGTGTACGTTTTTTTTCCATAATTCATTAGATGAGCGTGATAACGGAAGCTGCGTTGAACGGCGGCGCGTAGGAACGGGCGGTGAAATAAGCGCGCCAAAAAAACTATAAAGTTTACGTTTTTTTTTCCGTAATTCATCAGATGAGCGTGATAACGGACGCTGCGTTGAATGGCGGCGCGTAGGAACGGGCGGTGAAATAAGCGCGCCAAAAAAACTATAAAGTTTACGTTTTTTTTCCGTAATTCATCAGATGAGCGTGATAACGGATGCTGTGCTGAACGGCGGCACGTAGGAACGGGCGGTGAAATAAGTGCGCCAAAAAAACGATAAAGTTTACGTTTTTTTTCTGTAATTTATCAGATGAGCGTGATAACGGACGCAGCCCTTAACGGCGGCGTCAGAGCGACTTTTTTTTGTTGCAGATTGAATTTTAAGTGCTTTTGGTATCATCAAACCTGTAGCCAGCTCTCATCCTCATTGAGCTATTCCAAGGGTGAGGGATGGCTAGGGGTCGCCCTGGAGGCACCTGTAGCCAGCTCTCATCCTCATTGAGCTGCTCCAAGGGTGAGGGCTGGCTAGGGGTCGCCCTGGAGGCACCTGTAGCCAGCTCTCATCCTCATTGAGCTGCTCCAAGGGTGAGGGCTGGCTAGGGGTCGCCCTGGAGGCACCTGTAGCCAGCTCTCATCCTCATTGAGCTGCTCCAAGGGTGAGGGCTGGCTAGGGGTCGCCCTGAAGGCACCTGTAGCCAGCTCTCATCCTCATTGAGCTGCTCCAAGGGTGAGGGCTGGCTAGGGGTCGCCCTGGAGGCACCTGTAGCCAGCTCTCATCCTCATTGAGCCGCTCCAAGCGTGAGGGCTGGCTAGGGGTCGCCCTGGAGGCACCTGTAGCCAGCTCTCATCCTCATTGAGCCGCTCCAAGGGTGAGGGCTGGCTAGGGGTCGCCCTGGAGTCACCTGTAGCCAGCTCTCATCCTCATTGAGCCGCTCCAAGGGTGAGGGCTGGCTAGGGGTCGCCCTGGAGGCACCTGTAGCCAGCTCTCATCCTCATTGAGCCGCTCCAAGGGTGAGGGCTGGCTAGGGGTCGCCCTGGAGGCACCTGTAGCCAGCTCTCATCCTCATTGAGCTGCTCCAACGGTGAGGGCTGGCTAGGGGTCGCCATGGAGGCACCTGTAGCCAGCTCTCATCCTCATTGAGCTGCTCCAAGGGTGAGGGCTGGCTAGGGGTCGCCCTGGAGGCACCTGTAGCCAGCTCTCATCCTCATTGAGCTGCTCCAAGGGTGAGGGCTGGCTAGGGGTCGCCCTGGAGGCACCTGTAGCCAGCTCTCATCCTCATTGAGCTGCTCCAAGGGTGAGGGCTGGCTAGGGGTCGCCCTGGAGGCACCTGTAGCCAGCTCTCATCCTCATTGAGCTGCTCCAAGGGTGAGGGCTGGCTAGGGGTCGCCCTGGAGGCACCTGTAGCCAGCTCTCATCCTCATTGAGCTGCTCCAAGGGTGAGGGCTGGCTAGGGGTCGCCCTGGAGGCACCTGTAGCCAGCTCTCATCCTCATTGAGCTGTGCTCCAAGGGTGAGGGCTGGCTAGGGGTCGCCCTGGAGGCACCTGTAGCCAGCTCTCATCCTCATTGAGCTATTCCAAGGGTGAGGGCTGGCTACGTGTCGCCCTGGAGGCACTTGTAGCCAGCTCTCATCCTCATTGAGCGTGATAACGGACGCTGCGCTGAACGGCGGCGCATAGGAACGGGCGGTGAAATAAGCGCGCCAAAAAAAACTATAAAGTTTACGTTTTTTTTCCGTAATTCATCAGATGAGGGTGATAACGGACGCTGCGCTGAACGGCGGCGCGTAGGAACGGGCGGTGAAATAAGCGCGCCAAAAAAACTATAAAGTTTACGTTTTTTTTCCGTAATTCATCAGATGAGCATGATAACGGACGCTGCGCTGAATGGCGGCGCGTAGGAACGGGCGGTGAAATAAGCGCGCCAAAAAAACTATAAAGTTTACTTTTTTTTTCCGTAATTCATCAGATGAGCGTGATAACGGATGCTGTGCTGAACGGCGACACGTAGGAACGGGCGATGAAATAAGTGCGCCAAAAAAACGATAAAGTTTACGTTTTTTTTCTGTAATTTATCAGATCAGCGTGATAACGGACGCAGCCCTTAACGGCGGCGTCAGAGCGACTTTTTTTTGTTGTAGATTGAATTTTAAGTGCTTTTGCTATCATCAAACCTGTAGCCAGCTCTCATCCTCATTGAGCTATTCCAAGGGTGAGGGCTGGCTAAGGGTCGCCCTGGAGGCACCTGTAGCCAGCTCTCATCCTCATTGAGCTGCTCCAAGGGTGAGGGCTGGCTAGGGGTCGCCCTGGAGGCACCTGTAGCCAGCTCTCATCCTCATTGAGCTGCTCCAAGGGTGAGGGCTGGCTAGGGGTCGCCCTGGAGGCACCTGTAGCCAGCTCTCATCCTCATTGAGCTGCTCCAAGGGTGAGGGCTGGCTAGGGGTCGCCCTGGAGGCACCTGTAGCCAGCTCTCATCCTCATTGAGCTGCTCCAAGGGTGAGGGCTGGCTAGGGGTCGCCCTGGAGGCACCTGTAGCCAGCTCTCATCCTCATTGAGCTGCTCCAAGGGTGAGGGCTGGCTAGGGGTCGCCCTGGAGGCACCTGTAGCCAGCTCTCATCCTCATTGAGCTGCTCCAAGGGTGAGGGCTGGCTAGGGGTCGCCCTGGAGGCACCTGTAGCCAGCTCTCATCCTCATTGAGCTGCTCCAAGGGTGAGGGCTGGCTAGGGGTCGCCCTGGAGGCACCTGTAGCCAGCTCTCATCCTCATTGAGCTGCTCCAAGGGTGAGGGCTGGCTAGGGGTCGCCCTGGAGGCACCTGTAGCCAGCTCTCATCCTCATTGAGCTGCTCCAAGGGTGAGGGCTGGCTAGGGGTCGCCCTGGAGGCACCTGTAGCCAGCTCTCATCCTCATTGAGCTGCTCCAAGGGTGAGGGCTGGCTAGGGGTCGCCCTGGAGGCACCTGTAGCCAGCTCTCATCCTCATTGAGCTATTCCAAGGGTGAGGGCTGGCTACGGGTATGCCCTGGAGGCACCTGTAGCCAGCTCTCATCCTCATTGAGCTATTCCAAGGGTGAGGGCTGGCTAGGGGTCGCCCTGGAGGCACCTGTAGCCAGCTCTCATCCTCATTGAGCTATTCCAAGGGTGAGGGCTGGCTACGTGTCGCCCTGGAGGCACCTGTAGCCAGCTCTCATCCTCATTGAGCGTGATAACGGACGCTGCGCTGAACGGCGGCGCATAGGAACGGGCGGTGAAATAAGCGCGCCAAAAAAACTATAAAGTTTACGTTTTTTTTCCGTAAATCATCAGATGAGCGTGATAACGGATGCTGTGCTGAACGGCGGCACGTAGGAACGGGCGATGAAATAAGTGCGCCAAAAAAACGATAAAGTTTACGTTTTTTTTCTATAATTTATCAGATCACCGTGATAACGGACGCAGCCCTTAACGGCGGCGTCAGAGCGACTTTTTTTTGTTGCAGATTGAATTTTAAGTGCTTTTGCTATCATCAAACCTGTAGCCAGCTCTCATCCTCATTGAGCTATTCCAAAGGTGAGGGCTGGCTAAGGGTCGCCCTGGAGGCACCTGTAGCCAGCTCTCATCCTCATTGAGCTGCTCCAAGGGTGAGGGCTGGCTAGGGGTCGCCCTGGAGGCACCTGTAGCCAGCTCTCATCCTCATTGAGCTGCTCCAAGGGTGAGGGCTGGCTAGGGGTCGCCCTGGAGGCACCTGTAGCCAGCTCTCATCCTCATTGAGCTGCTCCAAGGGTGAGGGCTGGCTACGGGTCGCCCTGGAGGCACCTGTAGCCAGCTCTCATCCTCATTGAGCTGCTCCAAGGGTGAGGGCTGGCTACGGGTCGCCCTGGAGGCACCTGTAGCCAGCTCTCATCCTCATTGAGCTGCTCCAAGGGTGAGGGCTGGCTAGGGGTCGCCCTGGAGGCACCTGTAGCCAGCTCTCATCCTCATTGAGCTGCTCCAAGGGTGAGGGCTGGCTAGGGGTCGCCCTGGAGGCACCTGTAGCCAGCTCTCATCCTCATTGAGCTGCTCCAAGGGTGAGGGCTGGCTAGGGGTCGCCCTGGAGGCACCTGTAGCCAGCTCTCATCCTCATTGAGCTGCTCCAAGGGTGAGGGATGGCTAGGGGTCGCCCTGGAGACACCTGTAGCCAGCTCTCATCCTCATTGAGCTATTCGAAGGGTGAGGGCTGGCTACGTGTCGCCCTGGAGGCACCTGTAGCCAACTCTCATCCTCATTGAGCGTGATAACGGACGCTGCGCTGAACGGCGGCGCGTAGGAACGGGCGGTGAAATAAGCGCGCCAAAAAAGCTATAAAGTGTACGTTTTTTTTCCATAATTCATTAGATGAGCGTGATAACGGAAGCTGCGTTGAACGGCGGCGCGTAGGAACGGGCGGTGAAATAAGCGCGCCAAAAAAACTATAAAGTTTACGTTTTTTTTTCCGTAATTCATCAGATGAGCGTGATAACGGACGCTGCGTTGAATGGCGGCGCGTAGGAACGGGCGGTGAAATAAGCGCGCCAAAAAAACTATAAAGTTTACGTTTTTTTTCCGTAATTCATCAGATGAGCGTGATAACGGATGCTGTGCTGAACGGCGGCACGTAGGAACGGGCGGTGAAATAAGTGCGCCAAAAAAACGATAAAGTTTACGTTTTTTTTCTGTAATTTATCAGATGAGCGTGATAACGGACGCAGCCCTTAACGGCGGCGTCAGAGCGACTTTTTGTTGTTGCAGATTGAATTTTAAGTGCTTTTGGTATCATCAAACCTGTAGCCAGCTCTCATCCTCATTGAGCTATTCCAAGGGTGAGGGATGGCTAGGGGTCGCCCTGGAGGCACCTGTAGCCAGCTCTCATCCTCATTGAGCTGCTCCAAGGGTGAGGGCTGGCTAGGGGTCGCCCTGGAGGCACCTGTAGCCAGCTCTCATCCTCATTGAGCTGCTCCAAGGGTGAGGGCTGGCTAGGGGTCGCCCTGGAGGCACCTGTAGCCAGCTCTCATCCTCATTGAGCTGCTCCAAGGGTGAGGGCTGGCTAGGGGTCGCCCTGGAGGCACCTGTAGCCAGCTCTCATCCTCATTGAGCTGCTCCAAGGGTGAGGGCTGGCTAGGGGTCGCCCTGGAGGCACCTGTAGCCAGCTCTCATCCTCATTGAGCTGCTCCAAGCGTGAGGGCTGGCTAGGGGTCGCCCTGGAGGCACCTGTAGCCAGCTCTCATCCTCATTGAGCTGCTCCAAGGGTGAGGGCTGGCTAGGGGTCGCCCTGGAGTCACCTGTAGCCAGCTCTCATCCTCATTGAGCTGCTCCAAGGGTGAGGGCTGGCTAGGGGTCGCCCTGGAGGCACCTGTAGCCAGCTCTCATCCTCATTGAGCTGCTCCAAGGGTGAGGGCTGGCTAGGGGTCGCCCTGGAGGCACCTGTAGCCAGCTCTCATCCTCATTGAGCTGCTCCAACGGTGAGGGCTGGCTAGGGGTCGCCCTGGAGGCACCTGTAGCCAGCTCTCATCCTCATTGAGCTGCTCCAAGGGGGAGGGCTGTCTAGGGGTCGCCCTGGAGGCACCTGTAGCCAGCTCTCATCCTCATTGAGCTGCTCCAAGGGTGAGGGCTGGCTAGGGGTCGCCCTGGAGGCACCTGTAGCCA